>NW_024870480.1:0-48723 GCF_013358625.1 Macadamia integrifolia
TCCACACATTGATGTGCATATATGCTATGTTTACTTTTCAAATGCCAATTGAATGAGATGTTTATATGTTGAATGTGGACATCATGGTGCATAATGCATTGATAGACTAGATGCCGTAGTCGGCTTGGAAACGAATGCATTGGTGGCCCGTGGAATGGGACACGGAGGCACTATGCAGTCGTACTATTGCCATATAGGAGCATGCGGTATTAGGATTCTCACCATCCCGTGCTACGACCCTTCCCAACAGGGGTTAAGGTGTTGGGTTACCATTTGGGGGGAAGCAGGGGTCGCGGTTGTCGGACACTGTGGCGGTTAGGCATTACGCCCGACGAGTCATGTAGGACAGTCGGCAACCCCGGTGGTACATTCAAGAGGGCCAATCGTACTGCTTTTAAATTGCTGGAGTCAGCACCTTTATTTCAGTTATTTACATTTCTGTTGAGAGCCGGTGGACGACATTGTCTTTACTTTTTCGAGTACTCACGGTGGGCCTTCTCCGACAGCCCTATGGGCGTATCGTGGGAGGGAGTTCGCGGCTCCTACCCGGAGTATACGCGCACTGTGGTTGTAGTAGCACTAAAACCAAGGACTTAGTAATTTTGCTTAGGTGGATGTGATTTAAAATGTATAGCATGGCATGTAGTGCATATGATGTGTTGTGATGTGTGGACTGTTGTGTGTGGTCCATCTTTCTACTTACTGAGCTAGTGAGCTCATCCCACGTGTACACCCCCTTTTTAGATGGTTTTGCTGGTCATACATATGAGGATCATGGGGTGGGTCCCACAGTGGAGTTTCCTGAAGAGGACTGGTGGACCCCTGAGGAGTTAGAGCACGGCGCTGACTGCTTGTGCGAGAGCTATGCTGCGGGACAGCAGTTCTGAGGCCGAGCTGAGCTCCACCTTGGAGGTCGTGCTGAGCTCCACTTCTGAGGCCGAGCTGAGCTCTTTTATGTGATGCCGAGCTGGGCACGACCCTTGATGCCGAGCTGAGCTCCAGCCTTGATACCGAGCCGAGCTGTGTACTCTGATGGTTTGATGATTTCCTGTATATACTTGATATTTGAATTTTATTCTTTTTGTGTATATATCATGCCTTCGGGCCCAAATGTATATAATTATTGTATCACCATTCGGGTATCAAGTATATGGGATTTATTCACAGGTAAAACTTAGTCTTCCGCTGATCTGATGAACTTATGTTAGAGTGCGTATGCTGTGGTGGAATACAGTATCTGATGATCCTGGCAGGTTTGGGTTAACCGGTGTTAACTCGGTCACCGCTCCGGTTCAGTGTGAACGGGGTGTGATATGTCATGTCACTTACTGTCTAGAATCGGAAGGTATGAATCCCCTCCAGTTGAACTGGCACGCAATGCACAAACATGTGAGGTCATCTCTTCCCCTTTGGCAATGGGTGGTCGTGAGCCAAAACCTAGCTATATTTTCAATCTCCAGTCTGAGACCTATCACAACAATTCAAATTAGACCTGGTCGAGGCACGGGTGTAACATTCCCCCCACCTTACAAGAATTCCATCCTCGAAATTGAACATACCTGGTAAATCAAACAATCCAGGATACTGCTTCAACATCTCATCTTCCCGTTCCCAGGATGCTTCCTGTTCAGGGTGTTTCATCCATTTCACTTTGACGAAGGAAAAGGTGCGGTTGCGGAGAACATGGTCCTTCCGGTCAATAATCTTCTCCTTTCGATCAACAATCTTCTCCAGATACTCCACGAAGGAAAAATTCTCATCCAACTCACGGGGTATGTAAGTCAAGACGTGAGTGGGGTCGGGAATGTAGTTCCTCAACATGGATACATAGAAGACATCATGTGTATCATCTAATTCTGGTGGTAAAGCTATCCGATAAGCTACCAGTCTGATCCTTTTTAGTGTATCGTACGATCCCATAAACCTCAGACTAAGCTTTCCCTTCTTGCTGAACTGCATCACCCCTTTAACTGGGGAGATCTACAAGAACACCTTGTCTCCAACTCTGAATTCCAGATGTTTCCTTCTGACATCTGTATAGCTCTTCTACCTAGACTGAGCTGCCTTGATCCTCTTTGATCACATTCACCTTCTCACTGGTAGCCTGTATC
Source organism: Macadamia integrifolia (assembly GCF_013358625.1). Lineage (NCBI taxonomy): Eukaryota > Viridiplantae > Streptophyta > Magnoliopsida > Proteales > Proteaceae > Macadamia > Macadamia integrifolia. The sequence goes on from NW_024870480.1 coordinate 2,112, forward strand.
AAGTCTAGACCCAAAATATGCCACTCACCAACCTCATCCCAATAGAGTGGAGTTCGGCATTTTTTGCCATACTATGCCTCAAGTGGGGACATTCCGATTGTAGCCTAATAACTGTTGTTGTAGGAAAACTCAATAAGAAAAATTTGCTCATCCCAACTTTAACTCATATCTAAGGCACATGCTCGAAATAGGTCCTCCAATGTCTAGATGGTCCTCTCTGACTAACCATCGGTCTGTGGGTAAAATGTTGTGCTGAAATTCAACTGTGTGCCCATAGACTTCTGCACACATATCCAGAACTTGGAAGTGAATCTGGGATCTCAATCAGAAATGATGCTAATCGGTACACCATGTAACCGGAGGATGTTGTCAACATATAACTTGGCTAACTTGTCCATGGAAAATGTGACCTTGATTGGGATAAAGTAAGCTACCTTGGTCAAGTGGTCCACAACTACCCAAATGACATCCATACCCTTCTGTGTGTGGGGTAAGCTTATGACGAAGTCCATGGTAATATTCTCCCATTTCCTTTCTGGAATAGGTAGTGATTGTAATAATCTATGGGGCCTTTGCCTTTCCTCCTTGACTGGTTGGCATGTGAGGCATCTAGACACATGCGTGGCCACATCATTTTTCATTCCCTTCCACCAGTAAGAACCCTTGAGGTCCTTATACATTTTAGTGTTGCCGGGGTGAATGGAGTATGGAGAGTTGTGTGCCTCTCTCAAAACTATGTTTCTCAAATCACCATCACTAGGCACACATAACCTCCCTTTGAACTTGAAAATCCCATCTTCAGCTACAGAGAAATCCGGGTCCTTTTGTGTTCCTTCATCGCATTCTATTATCAGTTTCTGTAACTCTACATCAGTACCCTGAGCTGTAATGATCCTATCCACCAGACTAGGTTGTATGATCAATGCTGATAGTGACAAGGTGACACCTTCCACTAGTAGCTCTAAATCTAGTTTCCTGGTCTCCTCTATGAGATGCTCATTGGTGGTCACTATACACAACCATTCCACTTGTACTGATCGGGATAGTTAAAATTGGAGTTGATACCAACCTTTGCCTTGGCTCCTTAAAGCTCTTTTCACAAGCATCAGACCACTCAAATTTCACACCCTTCCGTGTGAGTCAGGTCATTGGGATAGCAATGCGGGAGAAGTTCTCTATAAACCTCCTGTAGTATCCGACCAATTCTAGAAAACTACGTATGCCCGCTACACTCTGGGGGGTCTCCCATTCTAAGACTACCTTCACCTTACTTGGGTCAACCTCTATACCCTTGTCTGAAACAATGTGGCCTAGGAACACCACTTGTGACAACCAAAACTCGTATTTGCTGAACTTGGCATAGAGTTGCGCCTCTCTCAGACGTTGCAGTACTAACCTCAAATGAACAACATGTTCCTCTGCACTCTTGGAGTAAACCAAGATGTCATCAATGAATACAATCACAATGTTGTTTAAGACATTCTGGAATACCAGGTTCATCAAGTCCATAAATGCAGCTGGTGCATTGGTCAACCCAAATAACATCACCAAGAACTCATAATGTCCATACCTTGATCTGAAGGTCGTCTTGGTGACATCATTATCCTTGATCCTGAGCTGATGGTAGCCCAATTTAAGGTCAATCTTGGAGAATACCTTGGTACCCTGCAACTGATCAAACAAGTTATCTATTCTTGGCAAAGGATATCGGTTCTTGATGATTAGCTTGTTAAGCTCCCAGTAATCAATGCATAACCTCATACTTCCGTCTTTCTTCTTGATGAACAATACCAATGCTCCTCATGGAGACACACTAGGTCTAATGAATCCCTTCTTTAGAAGATCCTAAAGTTGCACCGACAATTCCTTCAACTCTATGGGGGCCATGCGGTAAGGGGCTTTTGACACTGGTGCCGAGCCGGAGAATAGATCTATAGCAAACTCTGTCTCTTAGTCTGGGAGCAAACCTGTCAAGTCATCCAAAAATACATCAAAAAATTTCCTCACCACCTCAAGCTCGGTCAATGGCCTAATCTCTAGCTCAGCATCTATCACAAATGCTAAGTAGCCCTGACATCCTTTATCTAGCAGTTTTTTCCTCTGTAGTGCTAATATGATAACCTTCCTAGGTTTCTTGGGCTTATCCCCTTAGTAAACAAACACATCATCATCACGAGTCCTGAAAATGCACCTTTTCAGCATATAGCACACTGGCTCTATATGCGGACAACTAGTCCATTCCTAGAATCATGTTAAAGTCGATCATATCCAACTCGATCAAGTGAGAATTCAACTCATGTCCACCTATAATCACTAGACATGGCTCATATATATATATTTTAGACCTACTACACTTCCTGTAGGGATACTCACTTTCACACCGCGTTCACAAAGAATCGGACCGGTGACCGAGTTCCCCCCGGGTAACCCAAAACCACCAGGATCATCTGACACAGTAAGCCACAAGTAATCATAAAATATAATATTCTAGCTCAACGGAAGTCTTGTCATAAATGATTACCTGTAATTTCTCATATACTCTTGATAATCAAATTGTTATATATAAAGTATTTACATATGAGCCCATAGGCATGATATTTACACAAGAAATAGCAATTTAACTATTGAGAGTACAAAAGGGAAATATATTAAAAGAATCAAAAGAGTATAATAGATGAAATCTCTCATTGTTGCCCTACATCACAACCCTCACACGAGTAGCCATCACCGTGTTTGAATTCTTCAGGGACCACCAATCCCCCACTGGGGTTTCATCAATGCCGAGTCCCTCTACAGAATATCCTGCAAAATCATCTAAAAAGGTATGTACATGAGGGGTGCGCTCACTAGCTTAGTAAATGGAAAGAAAATGATATTACACGAAATTTATTTTAATCCTATTCCACCTAAACAATCATTACTAGGTCATAGGTAATGTACTACTCACAACCACAATGTGTGTATGCCCCAGGTCTGAGACGCGTTCTCCATCCCATGATACGCCCATATGGTTGTCGGAGAAGGCCCACCGTGACCACTCAGAAAATTAAATCATGGCCGAACCACGGTAGAAATTAAAAGTAGTTCGATTGGCCCTTTGAATATATCACCAAGGTTTCCAATTGTCCTAATGATCAGTCAGACGTACTTCTAACCACCATGGTGGTTCATGACAGATGCTTCCCCCGAGTGATAACTCAACATGTAAACCCCTGTTGGGAAGGGTTGTGACACGAGGGATTATGATATCCTAACCACATGCTCCTATATGAGATAGTACAACTGTATAGTACTTCTGTGTCCCATTCCACGGTGTACCAATGCATTTGTTTCTAAGCCGACTACGACATCTAATCTAGAAATCCCACACATGTTTGGAAAAATCATCACCATACCACATCATATGATAAATCCATACTCATGATTCCAAGCAAGTAACAAGCATTTAGAAATTTAAGATATAACATGTTCAATTCTAAATGCATCATTCATACATCAAACATATGCATGGGAATGGCAATCAGAATGTCAATATAGTCTAGGAATGCATAGGATGCCAAAAACACTCTGAAAAATAAGATTAAATTCCTCTCCCCACTTACTTATTCTTGTAAAAGAATCTGCACTCGCGGTATGGGTAAGATCCAGAGTGAGAAGACGAGTTTCTCGAAACCTAGCACAGATAAGGATTTTAGAAACACATCCAATTAGGGTCTATAAATGATGTAGGATATGGTCATGATGCATATAATAGTGTGAAGAAGGTTGTCGGTGAGTTTGAGTTTCATCGGATCTTATTTGGGCTACAGGTGGGTAAGAGAACCCACCTATGCAATCTGTCCAAACCGCCGGGTCATACTAGTAGGTCTGGCACCCACCGGTCTACCCACTGGTAGCCCTAGAGGAGACAAGCTGATCACACTGGTTGGTGTGGCACCCACCGGTCTTACCCGTCGGTATTCCTCGGGTTTTGTTGTTATCCTTCTTTTCTTCATTCCACCTCGTGGAATCTCAATATGGTGGTTCCCACTTCATTTCCCACACTTCCTAAGCCTCATCCATTTGATTGTTCCATGGATCTAAGCCATTAACAAGATTTGGGGGAAGAAATCATGCCTTAGCTTGAAAAACCCCAAATCTTGGGATCCTCTTCCCAAACTCAAATGCCACTTCAATAACTCCCAAATCCTTGCTTCCCTTCTTAAATCCTTCAAGGAAATCACACAATGGTTTCATTATTCCCTAGATTCAACCATACATACAAGGGTTTCATCATATCTAAAGGGTTTATGGTGTTACTTACCTCAAAATGTAGATCTCAAGACACCGGTGAAGATACCGGCGGTAAAAAGGTAAAACGTGGCTACAGGATCCAAGGGGGAAACCTCTTACCTAGTCGTCTTCTTCTTCTTCCTATTTTCTCCCTCCTCTTTACTCCACTCACCAAACTTTCCTAAAAACCATAAATGAGGGAGAGAGAGATATAAAGGCTATTTATACCCTAGCCAGTAAATATCTTCTAAGGTCCATTTGCTTTTTCCCATTTATGGACCAAAACACATTAAATCGCATTTCTAGGTGAAGTAGCTGACATCATTGGACATGCAAGACCTCATTATGATGAGGAGGTCAAAATACACATGCTCATCCAAGCCGGGCATATTGGGGTCCACGTTACCAACAGGTGGGTCACACTAGTAGGTCTCGCACCGACCAGTGACACCCACCAGTTGGCCAAACAAGCCAACCTTGTTGTATTTGGGAGGGAAAATGGAATCTTAACACGTATCCCACAGTCGCCACATGTTGTGGACTAAGTTCTTATCACTCAAATGTGATAACGCACCTTTCCTATTCATACATGGCCTTGTGATATACACAAAGGCACGGCTTAGGTGTGTAAATCACTTCAAGTATTGGCTCAACCTTGTCTGGCCACCTGGCGTTTGACGCCACCCTTGCCGTCACGTACCACAAGGCACCAGCATCAACCCACTCTAGTTCAGACCTTGCATGACCAAACCGAACCAACCGGTCAATAAATCAAGTTTAAAGAGTAGGGCTCTACCCTCACTGCCAAACACTGAGTCAATCCTTTAGGTGGAATTTCCATCTTCTTTGCAAATGCCGGTGACACAAACGAATGCGAGGCTCCTGAGTCAAATAACACATGTGCAGGCAATAATGATATCAATAATGTACCTCTCACTACACAGGGTGCAGCCTCTACATCCTCTGCGGTCATGACAAACACCCTTCCCTATGGTCTTTGGCCCTATGGGGGCTGTGCTGGTCTAGATATTGCATAGGTCTGCTGGGGCCTAGGTGGCATAGTGTATGGTGCATCACCTGGCTCCCGATGGGGGCATATCCTTGCTAGATGGCCTGGCTGAACACAATGAAAACACCTTGGACTTGATCCCACAGACTAAGACAACACTAGAACGGGAGGATTGAGAAGTCTAGCTAGCTTTGGGCTTTCTAAACTGTACTGAAATTGGGTCGATATAAGGCACTTGTAAGGGTTTGCTACCTCCCCTAGAATCAGTAGACCCCATAGGCCCCTTTCCCATTCCCTATTAGGCCGAGAAGTTATCTCTATGCCATTCTCCAATAGATTTGGCCACTTGGACCACCTCGGCATAAGTTTGCAGATTCAACCCAACTATTTTTGACCCAATACCTGGCCTCAACCCTTTCTCAAACTTCTTAGCCTTAGACTTATCCCCTCAAAGATGCTCATGAGCAAAATGAAATAGCTCCTCAAAGCACTGCTGATACTCTAGCACAGACCAGGAACCTTGCACCAACTGAGAGAATTCACTCTCTCTCCTATCCTAAAAACTTTCCAAAAAATAGTTCTCGAAGAATGCTCCCTTGAAGTCTGCCTAGGTGGGGTTTGGGTTAATGGCCCTCAAAATGGGCTAAGTGGCACTTCACCAATCATCGTCCTCATTTTGCAATTGATAGCCTGCACACAAAAGTTTTTGCTCGTCAGTGCAGCCCATCAGTCTAAACACCTTTTCCATGCCACAAATTCATCTTGATGGATACAATGGATCTTGGCCCACCTTGGAGAAACATGGGGGCCTAAGCCTCTAAAATTTCTCCATCATCTTTGTTAGTTTAATCCAACCCTCTACATGCCTAGGCCTGTTCCGGTGCTGGGTCTTGTACATGTCCATGTACATTTTGCTGCCCTTACCCATACACTTGTCCCCCACTTGATGTTTGAAGGGTAATCGATCCGGCGGGTACCAGAACGGGTGCCAATGGAGTAGGAGGTGCGGGTAGTGCACTACGGACTCCCATTACCATTTAGATCCGATTATCGATCCTGGCCATGAACTAATTCTATCTTTCCTCAACTTCTCTCATCATATTATTCATGATGGAAGCCACATCATGAGCTGTAAGTACCAACAGAGCCGGGGCTGCATTACGGGGTCTACCCCGATTCTAGGTAGGGGAAGCGGGAGGTGACGGGCATGACTATGATCGGGACTGAGTGTTTTGACGTGACATGACTCCTGTGAAGGAATTCGATTAGTTCACATGCATATATAAGTTTGCATATAATTGGAACACATGCATACATAGTGGGTCCCACACGTATACATAAGGCAAAATTAGGGTCAGAGCATGCATAAGTGGGGTCCACAAATATTGGGATCTGATTGCACGTATAACACGAAGGGGCACATAATTGACGAAACAAATAATAATAAAGATTTGGAAATAAAAAAAAATTAATTTATTTCCAAAATAGTTCACCAAAAACAGGGACCATTTTTCACCGAAAATATGGATTGGTTCACCAAAAATATCATTCTTATTTCTTGTGACCAAAACAGAGAGCAAATTGGTGAATTTCAACTCACCGAAAATAGGCATCGGATCTAGGTCCAATGTTTCCAGTGGGTTGTTTTCGGTGGACCTAAAATGGTTATAAATAGGCTCGAGATTGGGGTTTAGTTCATAAAACCCTATCTAACTTGTGGAGAAGGAGAGGAAATGACCAAGGAGGGTTTTCCAAGTCATTCCACACCTTTTCCCTATGATTTCGCGATCGAACGGCACGGTCTATGCATCCTAGGTATGTTTTCTTCCTTCTCTGACCTAATTTTGAGATTTTCTTCTCTGAGAGATTGGTTTCACTTGTCTAAACTAGGTTTTGCTCTTTGAATCCTTAGGAATACTATCAAAACCATGTCTGGACGTCATGTTCTTACTCGCCGCACCGTTGCACAAGAGCAACAAGACATTCCCGAAGAGTCACAATACAACCCTCTTTTGTTTCACTCTGTGGCCAAGCAAGATCATTGGGAAAGCTTCGAGTACCGTAATGTGGACCTGGGGAAATATGTGAGGATAAGAAATTTTCAGTGGTTCCACCTCGGTCAATGCTTTGAGGTGATTGGGTGGTACCGTATTTTGAAACCCAACAAGAAGTACTACCTAAGGCTAGTGAGGTTGTTCTACTCCAACCTCCAGTGCATGGACCGAGGCACTGAAGAGATGCAGATCACCTCCTATGTAAAGGGGGTCAAGATCTCCTTTGATATGAGGCAACTGGCCAACCTTTTGATGGTTGACAACACAGGGGATCTGGTTTACTATCCTCCTCAGACTCCGGCCTATGAGTTTCAGAATCCTGATGTTCTTCAAGAGATAAATAACATATCAACCAAGGATGCTTCTGGGTGGGAACGCATAGCCAACTACCTAGCCACCCTGAAGGTTGTCTGTTGAGTAGTCTAGCTGAACGTTCTTCCCACCTGTGGGCACTACGATGAGGTGTCTGTATTGCATGCCTACGTGACTTACTGCATGTACATAGGGGTGCAGATATGTCTTTCCTACCTTCTGATGTGGACAATAGTAACTCAGTCTAAGGGAGGGGATCGCAGAGTTAGGAATTTATGGACATCTTCCTTCGCTTTGGGGTGGATTTGGAGGGTGAGGGATACTTGGGTGATGAGGTCATATATTTCAACCAAGACTCCCTGAGGAAGATGACTCTAGACATGGGTGAGATATCACCTGCTGAGGATGAGGATGAGAAGCCTATGGAGGTAGAGGGTCAGCTGGGTGGTGATGCCGGTGCTATTGGCGACGGTGTTGGTGGAGTTGGTGGAGGCATTGGTAGAGGTGCTGGTGGTATAGGGAGAGGAGCTGCTGGGGTTGGTGGTGTTCCACCACTTAACCCACTGACTATGGGTTCCAGAGTAGCTTCCACTTCCTAGGGCACAAATGGTGCGAGGCCTTATGGTCTTAATGATGTGATGGCTTGCCTAGACACTACTACAAAGCTGTTGAGGAGAATGGCCAACCACCTCGAGGGTATGGACAGGAACTATTATCTTATGGACAATAGGGTGGCCTCTTTTGAGGCACAGATATAGGTGATGATTTTCCACCTCACCATACTGATGTCACCTCTAGGAACACATGGTCAGAACCAGAGCCAGGCTCAAGGTCAAGGACAGCACTAGCAGTAGCAGGATCAGCTGGAGTAGTGGCATGTTGCTAGTTTTAGGATTTCCTTTTTAGTGTTTTATTTATAATTCCTTGTTCTAGACTTTAGTTGAATTTTATTTTCTGTCATTTGCTTCAGTTATTTTAGTTTCTTAAACTTAGGCTAGTTAGGATTTCCAGTTTTTTGTCTTTTATTTTCATGAAAATGGTGCAAGCTTATGTAATCAAGTTCTTTATTTAATGAAACGGCTTTAACACCTATGCTTGTCTCATAATTGTGAAATTCTATTAATTGTTGTCTTTAAGATTTTTATTTAAGTCTTAATTTCCCCAAGTCATGGTTTGGTTGAGATTGTGAGTTAAGGCAGAGCTTCATGCTCTGATACCAAGCTATCACACCCCACTTTTAGTAGATCCAACTTACCATTAGGAATACTTGTGATGTGAATAAGACATGTACCTATCTTACAAATCTACCAGATCTCTGATCGCAGTACCTTAACATTTCACAATCTCACATCACAAACCAACCAAAAGTAGTGAAATCAGAGTATAATAGCGGAATCATCAATAAAATTGGGAAATGTCTAATGATAAAATGATATCCATAACCGAGTTATTCTGTTTACAAATATTCAAGACTTATACATATCAAATTTTAAAATATACTATCCACAAACCTATATCAAAATAACAAAAATACGCTGAACAACTCATGGTGCCGCATAAGCGCAGAAATCACAAGCACAGTTGTGACCATGCTTCTTCGTTTTCGGCATCCACCAGTCACTCACTCCGTACTCGACTCCTGAGGAAAGAGAGTCACTAGTCATAGGCACGACCATACCTACATCATCATCTAAAAATAGGTGTATACATGGGGTGAGCTTTCCAACTCGCTCAGTGAGGGGTGGGTTTCATACACATCCAAGCATAGCATTCGCATAAGTAATTATGATATATGATTACAGAAATTAAACACAGTCCATGATGCTTATGATGCAATTCATTTATTTTATTATCCACTTAACAATACAACTAAGTTTGGTAAATGCTACAACGGAACATTAGGCTGTATCCCTCGTCTCAGAACCACCATCGACTACGCAGGGATACAAACCCTAGCTGTGAATAGAAGCCTGTCGGTCCCTGTATGTGATCATGGGTCACCTAGTAAACCCCTGATAACCCCCTCCTGACTGTCATGGCGCCAGTACCAATCATCGACCATGCCTGACAAGTTCCCACCTCCGGCACCAATCACATCGTATCGTGGGTGTGGCCTTCTGGAAGGGCACATCGAACATACCATAATGGTTTATCCAACACCGTAACCCCTATTGGCAAGGGTTCGTAATATAGGGAGTGATACCTAACCATAAATATTTTACATGCCTTCATAGTGATATAGTTAGTATAAATTACACGATACTGGTAATACATCGCCCATAAAGTGTAATCCATCTCCAAGTATAGTCCCGAGTACACGATACCAGTAACACATCGGCCACACTATGTAACCCATGACCGCTTACCTAATTTAGTATGCATATAATAGCTGAGTATGGACTACGCAACATCAGTACTAATCGTCGGCCATGAAGCGTATCCATTTCCAAATGTAGTCCTGGAGCACACGATACCAGTAACACATCGGCCACAAAGTGTAATCCACCACTACAACTTACTCTAATGCACATAATCAATGTATGAATGCAACAGATATACAACAATCACAGTACTAATACCACCTTGGCCACACCGGATTCCATCGTACATACCACAAACACGCGGCGATCACGGTACTTGTACCACCTCGGCCACACGGGATCCCACCATATATCTCCATAAAAATTCATATCATAATCATAAAATGTAACATGAGATAGAACATCATCATCATGTGAACAATATAATTAAATATGTAATTCTACGCATGTGAGTAATTCTAAATAATAAAACATTCCCAAAATAAAAGCAATCCATCCCTTACCTTATTCATGCTCGTGTGTGTTAGGGTTTAAGTACGGCCACTAATCGATTAACTCAATTCTGACCTCGGGGCTCGTGTGCATCACTGTCCTAGAGACAAAGGCAACCGAACATCAATACGTATCAAGAACATAGGGAAGGGCCCATATGGGTCACCCCCAAAGGGTACAGACAAAGTCCCCTAGTGACAGTAATGTCATCAAAAACACCCATCGAAAACAAGGGATATCCACAAAAAATATCAGTCCTTTTTCTGGTGGAACTGGCAAAGAGCTCCTAAGGCTTGGGCAGTCACCGAAAACATCCCCAATGCTTCTGGTGGCTTGTTTCTGGTGGCAGTATAGCAACTGTCCACTAATTGGGGTTTTTTGGCTCGAGCCCAATCGTCGGGATTTATTCCATGGAGCTTGTAGGGGATGCGCCTAGCATCATTATAAGCTAATAAAATTCTGATTCCACCTAGTCATTTGGGAGACACGACGATCAAATGATCAAAACCCTAGTTGGTCATTTGGCCAATCTTGTTGCCGGAGCTCACCAGACTCGGTTTGAGCTCGACAATGGCATCAAGGACATGAAATAATCATTCCCTGAGCTCAACATGGTTTGAGCACCAAGATTCAATCCAAACTTAGCTTAACCTAGGTCAAAATAAAGAGAGAGAGTAGTAGAAGAGATTGTACTTATCTCTGACAGAGATTTTGGCAACTAAGCGGTAGCCGGCACCATGGTAAGCCCTTCCCCCTCTTCTTCCTCTTCTTCTTCTTCCTTCCTCTCCTCTTTATCTCCTCTCCTACGTTGAGCACAAGTGAAAAATGAGAAAATAAATCCTCATTTCCACTTATATGGTAAAATAGACCTTAGGTTCTATTTGGTTGTACCCTATTTGGTCTGATCGGGTTGATCTAACTTTCGGAGCACAAGGACCCGACTACTTAGGTCCCCAAAGTGTTCACATCATGAGGAAGGTGTGGAGGATGATCTGGGATCATTTGGGGCTGTCTACGATGTGGGTGGCGAGACCCATGGGCATCGGAACCCAACCAGCAACCTGATTGGTCACCGAAAACAGCCCACCAGATTCAGGCCCAGGATGTTTCCGATGGTCAAGATAGCCTACTATCTTAACTGCTTGTTGGCCTCCAATTGTTCTCCCCACAGGTAGTTGCCCTCGGTCGTGCTCATAATCTTCTGGCAATTTTTTATGCGTGCTGGGATTCAAGTGTGGGGTGTTGAGTCACTTACCGTCTGGAATCAGAAGTTGTGAATCCCCTCCAGTTGGACTAGAGCGCAATCCACAAATATGTGGGGTCATCTCTTCCCCTTTGGCAATGGGTGGCCACGAGCCAAAACCTGGCTGGACTTTCGATCTCCTGTCTGAGACCTATCTTAACAGTTCAAACTAGACCGGGTCAAGGCACAGGTGTAACACCTTATCTATATAGTGTAACACCTTATCTACATAGGTGTAATAAATAAATTCAAAAAGCTTAATATATTATTCAAAATTAAATGGTCTCTTTTATTTATTCTGAACTAAATTTAAAAATCTGAATTAACTCTAGTTGGCAACTTATATGGGTGCTTAACTGATGAAGCACCGAGAAAAAATAGAAGGGGATAATTTGCCCTTTTTTCCATAGCTAATGAAGAGTTAGTCAAGTACTCAAGTCTGGTCATGGAGGTCCAAAGTGTGTTTTCTGATCTTATATTTTGTTCTTTGAGCGATTGAGTTCTAATTGATTTCCTATAAATATTAGGAGAAGAGTTAGAATATTATTTCTTTGTTTGTGTTATATTTCTAACAGTCTCTTTTGTTTTGTTTCTTCCTCAACCTAGGTTAGTTTTCTACTCTTCTAACTAGCTTATGGCACCCCTATTTTTTGTGTCAATTCCAGTTTGCTTAGATTACTAAATTCTCTTTCAATTCTGCCAAGATTGATTTGGAACTATGTGAGAAATTCTCTGCTATCATATTCTAATTGTTCCTGATCTAAAACCCGAGTTTACTTAGCCACCATCTTAGTTCTCTCATCTCTATCCTGGCCTTCCTTTAGCACTAGGACTTACCATTTGCCTCCCTTGCTGAAGTAAGATTTCTGCAATATTGTACCATCTGATAGTCCTCATCAAGAACCACTCGACTAGGTTTTCAGGGCAATCAAATATTTCCTTAGTTATTAATTTTCTCCTCTAGTTCATATACTCTGAATTGTCTAGTTTTCACTCTTATCTTATTCTCTTCTATTTTGTTCAATAGTCCCTGTTATTTCTCTAGTTGGAGATCCACCTTGTAGGTCCCTTCTCTTGTAGAACATACTTAGAATAACTTAATAAATATACTTGTAACTAATTCCTGATTGAACTAGACATTTTAAAATAGACATCCTATCACAGAATGATGCTCTGCTAGTAGATTGATCATTAATTTTCCCCATAGAGTATTAGAGCTTGGGATTGCAAGATTTAGTCTCACATGCCATTTATAGCATTATAGCAGGCAAACCCAAAAATCCTGCAATTTTCAAGTTGTCGAACTGTAATACTGAACCGCATTATCCAACCGTTTTGAAGGGAACCCTATTTTTTTTTAGTAACAAGTAGTAACAAGCAGCAAAGCTATTAGAGTATCAGCTAACAATCAACACCATCAAAAATAAAAGCAACTCAAATCATAGTTCTACAACTCTGAAAAGGAAAAGATGAAATAGTATAAGAAGAACCCAGACCACAGAGAACCCAAAACACCTGCTTGAGTAGCTAGGAAAAAAAAAGGTAGATGATTCAACTACCTATCCCCCACCCAAAAATAAATAAATAAATTGGTAGATGATTTTGAGGAAGACCATTCACTCTAAGACTCTAAGAAATAAAAACCCTTCTAGGTCTTACCTTAAAACAATCTAAAAGAGTGTTAGAAGCAACATTTCCATTCATTTGTTCTTCCACCAAGATCATAGCCTTTCTACCTCTGCTGAGAGAGAAGAACCTGAGCTGAAGAAGAAGAGGCAAAGCCATTGGAGAGATCGTCTTCCACCAAGATTGTAGCCTTCTTACCTTTGCTAGGAGAAAAAAAATTGAGCTGAAGAAGAAGAGGTAGAGCTGTTGGTGAGATCGTCTTTCCCACAAAAGTTCCACCAATTTGGTGGGACTTTGAAATAGAAGGGGTGGAAGTAGCAACCCTTCAACAGGATTTCCTATGTCCCTGACAACTATCCCATGGTTCTCCCACCCCTTGCATCCAAACGACCAAATTTTACACATTTTGTGGGAAAATTATTAGAAATCCCACCCCATCAAGTCCCTTATAAACAAACGGGGCCTAAATTCTTCTATTTATTATCGCCACGGAAAAGGTTCAGTTAAGGAGAATAAAAAAAATCTTGTAATTTTTGCTTATGAAGTACTGGATCAGTAGGTTGACCTAAGGGGGTAGTGTAGTTGGTGAGAAATGAACTTGGTACGAGCCTTAAACTCAGACGTCCTAAGTTCAACTCCCACTAGGCACACCTTGGGCCACTCACACAAGAGTGTTTAGTGTTCTTCACTGCTTTCAGTGAAAGTTGAATGGTTCTCATTCAACCCCGATATGACCCGGTCCATGCAGTTGTGGGGTCAGTATGGGCTCGTGGGACTAGTTAGGCCGAAGACCTGGATACCCTTTGTTAGTAAAAAAAAAAGTTGGTTGACCACATTATAGGGGCCTGATATGATTTGACCCTTTAATTAATCAGGCTGAGAAATGGAAACCTTTTTCCTGGAAATTTTGTTGGGCTTAGGTTGATGACATTTTATAAAGTACCATTTTGTGGTGGATTGCATTAGCTTTAGCATTGAGGGTAAGAGAAAGTAAAATGGTTTTGGCCCTACCTTGGTGGTTGGTACTGCTACCCTAGAAGAGTGCTTCAGGAATATGGTCAGTGGATCAAGTCCCCTACATGTCATCTAAGTTACTAAAACTATTTGTCTTTCCTACTATCCAATCAGTTGATCTAATTCTCTTAATAATATTGATCTTAAGATGCAACTTAAGAGGCGGTGCATTAGAACTCTCTATGACATTTATTCTTCATTGTAGCTTTTCAACAATTTTAGTTTTAAAAAATGGATCGATGTGTAATAAATGTAGCCCACATCTTAGCTAATACAACAAATGGAACATTTCTCAAATACCATGTTTCAATATATATATATATATATATATTTTACCCGGTTCATTTAATAAAAAACGAACCATTGACACTAGATGGAAGATTCTATTTTTTTGTTCCTATAAAACGAAAAAATGCTAGAATCATTTTTTTGGATGTCACACCCCACCTTCACTAAGGTAATGCATGTGACCTGGACATACCCTTATGTCCATCCAATCTTCTAGGATCCTAGATGTGGTGCTTTAACTTCATAATTATATAAGATTAATTAATGAAATCAACATAATGGATATAAGATCATACTCATAAATATAAACTAGTGAACATTTACATGATATCACAATATATACAAGTGTTGTTCTAGATGCACATCCATAATATTTACAAGATATCATAAAATGTACATTATAATTACACAAAAGAATCAAAAGAAGGAAAATGAACTTTGTCATCTTCACGGTGCCCCATAGGCACGATCCTCACAAGCATTATCAGGATCATGCTCCTCATACTGGCACCCACCAGTCATCAGCCATAAAAGCCGGTGTCTCACACTTGCAGTTATCTGAATACATGTGCCACCATCAAAAAAAGGAAATACAACTATGGGGTGAGCTTCACTAAGCCTAGTGAAGGGTGAGAGCATGCAAGCATACGCAATCAATAATGATGTAATGCAGGTACAATCGAAGTTATCATGATGCAGAGCATGAGTTCATTTTATTAGATAACATAAACAAAGAAACTAAGTCTGGAAGGGGTATAAGTGCTATTACAACAATAGGTGGTATCCTTGGTCCTAGAATACGCCATCGGTCACCCAGTGATACTAGCTAGTTGTAAGTTAAGAGCTTGCCAGTTTTGACTTGTGTCCTTCGGTTCTCCCAGCAAACCCCTGTTTAATAGCCCCTGTTATGCCATGACACCGGAATTACCATCGGTCACGTCGGGTTGTGTTTACCTTCAACAACAATCACATCCGTGGACGTGGTATCTGGAAAGGTTCATTGGACCTACCACAAATAGGATTATCCAATACCTTACCCCTATTGAGAAGGGGTTGTAGCACTGAGGTTATTATCATAACCATGTGCATACTAAATGGAACGCATATATAACAAACATCAATAAATCATACATGGGAACACAGTACCAGAATCCACCATTGGCCACTCCATGTTCTTTACCAGCGTTCCACACACTTACATGCTCAATAAGTATCATAATAGAGTTTAGCTAAATACAAATTCCTTTTCCCAACCGCTATCACACATACACAACTACACTTGAAATATATCTCAAGAATAAAGAATTAACATACAACATGGAATAAAACATACAACATGATCAAACTAGAAAAAAATAAATTAAGTATAAAACAGTCTGTAAATTAAGCATAACACCCACTCACCTTTCTTGTAGAATGGGTGAAATCTTCCAAAACCCATACCGCATTGGCCTCACCGCAAATTTGGTCCTAACCTAGTCAATTAGATGAAATTATGTTGATAGCTATGTCCCTAAATCAGCCACATTTAATTCCATTCCTGATCTTAAGCCTTCACTGAAAAATATAGGTTCAATATAGGCCATTGGTTGATGGCACCGAGGGATGATGCCCCACTGACAGTTTTCCACCGGTTGATAAACTAGTAGCCTAGGTTCTTAGTTTTTGGTCATTGGTTGGTCCCTCCGGTGGTGGTGAGAACTCAAAAGTGGTGTGTCAGCCCATATCTCATTCTTAATGCCTATGGTCATTTTGGATCTTTATGAATTAGACTATTTTATATAGATTATCTAACCATCACCCAATTAAATCCATTTAAAGTGAATTTCACTAATTTGGGTTTGGCTCGCTATAGGCTGCATGCATACAGTTTAGTGTGCAACTAATGGCATGTAAGTAGATGAAAATCCACCTAAGAGTTTCCTGACATCGCATAGATTATACTAGGGATTATCCCATGGTCCAATTTAGGTTCTAATATACAAATTAGAAGGGAAAAAAAGAAAGAAATGATGTTGATCATCAATTTTAGAAATAGAACCTTGGATTCCTAATAGGGGAAGAGTTTCCTCACCAAAACCCAACCCAAAAACCTTGGCTTAAGCATAAATCTAACCAAGTTCTTGACTAGTTAATGGCTTGCAAAACCAATAAATTAAGAGGTGAGAGAGAGAGAGAGAGAGGATTATTTCACCTACCATGAATGTGAGCAGCAAGTAGGTGTAAAGATTCTCCCCTTTAGCTCTTAATGTCTTTTCCTTCTCTTCTTCTTCCTCTTCTCCTTTCTTCAATTGTAAAAATGAACAAATGAAAGAGATTGTTACACATTACATACATTAGCTCATGTGACTAGAGCCTGTTTGGTAGAATAATGTGTTTTTCCATTTAAGAAGTTAATTCACAAGCAAGTTGGCCTATGTGGCCCACTTCCCTATGATTTATATATATATATATATATATATATATTAATCAATCATTTGGTGTGATGGATTAACCTTTAGAGGTGTTTCGGAGTACACGAGTGCTACAACCAGGGGCCCAAAGGCAAATAAACTATTTTTGGCAATACAGTACCACCGGTGGGTGCCCACCGATTGATCACTGATCCACCTATGGTGAGCAACCGATGAACCCCTGCTATGTACACTTGACTGGGATTTCTCTAATGCCTTTGTCGTTTTGGTTATCGGGGTTCTTTTGTGGGTCTCTATAAAATGACTAGGGTATGCCTATCATACATAAATGGGTGAAAACCCTTAATGTGAGCATGCTTACCCTTGTGTTCTTGAAGGTTTGAATTCCCTCCAAGTAGACCGACATGATCTACACTGATAGGTTGGATCACCTCTTCCTTCTTCACTGTAAATTGTTGTGATCTAGTAGTCACTGGCATTTTTTAACTCCAATGAATAATGTATGGAAAAAATGAAATTAACTGGTTTAGGGCACGAGTGTAATATTCCCGCTTATAGAAAAAATCATCCTCGAAATTTTATGTACATAGAAAACCAAACATCATAGGATATTTCTTCTTCATTTCATCTTCCTACTCCCAAGATGCTTCTTGTTTAGAATAATTTCTCCACTTGACTTTGATATAGGAGACAGTTTGATAGCGAAGGTTGTGATCCTTCTGATCAATAATCTCCTCAGGTTGCTCCACATACCCACCACAATCAATATCAAGTTCATGGGGCATATAAGTCAGGACATGTGTTGGGTCAAAGATGTATTTCTTCAACATTGACATATAAAATACATCATACACACCTTCCAACTCTGGTGGTATAGCAATCGGATATGCTACCAATCCGAACCAAGCGAAGATCTTATATGGCCCCATCTAGCTGGGACTTAGCTCCCCCTTTTCGCCAAATCTCATCACTCCTTTGACTAGTGAGACCTTCATAAACACTTTGTCCCCAACATTAAACTCTAATTGTTTCCATCTTACATCAGCATAACTTTTTTGTCTAGATTGAGCTTCTTTGATTCTTTCTTTGATTACATCCACCTTTTCACAAGTGTCTTGTATTAGTTCTGGTTCCAAGATTCTTCTCTCACCACTTACAAAGGTGTTCGACACTTATTTCCATTCTGAGCTTCAAAAGGAGACATGCGAATGGTAGCCTGGTAGCTGTTATTGTAGGAGAACTCTATAAGTGATACATGTTCATCACAAATGTAATTCATGTCCAAAACACAAGCTCTGAGCACATCCTCTAGTATTTAAATAGGCCACTCTGATTCACCATCTGTTTGTGGATGAAATGCTGTGCTGAAATTTAGTTGTGTCCCCATAGCTTTCTGTACACATTCCCAAAACTTAGTTGTAAATCTAGAATCCCAATCGTAGATAATGCTAACAAGAATACCATGCAATCAGATGATGTTATCAATGTATAGTTGAGCCAACTTATCCATAGAAAATGAGACCTTCATGGGAATGAAATGAGCTATTTTGGTCAGATGATCTAAAACTACCCAAATGACCAAAATTGCATCATTCCCTTTCTAGGTGCAAGGTAGACCGGAAACAAAGTCCATTATAATATGTTCTCGTTTCCCTTCTAGCTTTGGCAAAGGTTGTAATGATCTATGAGGCCTTTGACTTTCATCTTTAACTTGTTGGCATTTAAGCATTTGGCTACCACATCATTCTTCATACCACTCTCCCAATAGGATTTCTTTAAATCCTTGTACATCTTATAGCCTAAATCATATTGTCACTCTCATGATTTTTTTTTGATAGTTAGGCCCCAAGAAGGGTTGGAACTCATGCGTCATGACCTCTCTCAGAATTTTTTTCCCAAGAAAGCAATAGTTGCATGGTTGATTGTATGGTACGGTGGTCGTCTATCCATCCAATGGAATGTCTGATTGATTGTTTGTTTGGAACAGAAGTCAAGATAAAAGGGACTCTTGGATGAACTACATAAAATATTTTGGGATCTAGCAAGCAGTGAGTAATTTTAAGTGCTTCTGAGTTGTATATTCTTAGAAAGGGTTGCAACTAATTACATTTTCTTTTTCTATATTTTGTCACTACTGGAAGGGAGAAGAGAAGAGGGGAAGTCAATATTTTACTAGAGGAATTACTTATATCCGCTAGATAAAAAAAATGTTTATGAAAATGGTAGTTATAAATTATATTTTATTACCACAAGTAACCAAGATAAAAGGATTTACTAAATCCCTTTGAGAGTAACAAAATCCAATTGAACTACCTAAAATACCTCAACATCCTTCTCTCCTCCTTCCACCTCCGAACAAAGGTGGTGTTTTGTAACCACTCCTCCCTACAAACCCACCCGAAACAACCACCGCCACCCACCTCCTCCCTCCCTCTCCTACTCTCCTCCCTACCTCCTCCCTCCCCAACAAACCCACCATGTTTGGTTGCATAAACTACAATAAGTTTAAGGAAAGTGGTTCTCTATCATGGATTTACCACTACAAAGTAGAACCTCCTCTCTGTCATCAATATACTACAGTAAGAAATCTATGAACCTGAGCCAGGGAAGAGCAAACTTTGAAGCCTTCTCAGCTTGGTCTAAACAAGATGAAGATGCCACTATCGACAACAACAAAGAGGAAGTCGCATCCATCATAGCTTCGTTTGGCTTTTTTTGGTACAAGAAAAATTTCCTCGACCATAATTCGTTTAGCTTCTCCTCCCGATTCAGACCTATGATCAAACTTCATCACTGGGTTTATTATCCTAACCATATACATTCCTGATTCACCTTCCCAAATCCCAATTAAAAATAAATAAAGAAGAGAGAGAGAGAGAGAGAGAGAGATCCGATTGCGATTTCTTACTTCCAAGCTGAACTGAGAATAATGGAGGTCGAAATCTGCAGGGTCCGATATGGGCAGCAAAGACCTCCTCCTCTCCTTGGCAAACAACCTTGCCGCCGCCACAATCAGATCCCCAACTGTCGACTCCGACATCATCACCTGCACAACTCTCAAGCTCCTATGTACATTATGTTTAACAGCAACTTCGTCAACCTGGCTGGCATCTCAAGTGAAATTTCTCATAATTTTTCAATTGAATGTAGATTTGGACAATCTTTGGCTAACGATCTCAACCTCAATCAGATAGGATGGGTTTTTCCGTGAAACAACGTTGTCTTTTCCCCAATTTCTTATGCCTCCCATTCTCTTTGGTTGGTGAATTTTGTAGTTCCTCTCATGGGTTTTGATCTCCTGAAAGTTCCTCTCTCTGTTTATTCCTTCTCCTCTACTTCCTATTCAATCCATGCCAGTGGATACTCACGAGGAAAGCCTCACCAAGACCAAAAATTTCCTGTATAGCAGGGAAGAGAGATCTCTGAACCTGGAAAACCATCCATAGTAGAAGCAAATTTAACATAAATTTCATAAAGGATGAAGTGAGGCATTCAAATTGATCCATCAAAAGTTCCAGGGGTGGATTTATAGGGAGGAGGGAGTGGTTATGGAATACTTCCTTCATTGGAGGAAGAAGAAGAAGAAGGTTCTTGGGGTACTTTAAGTAGTTCCTTTCGCTTTTATTACTTTCGCAGGGATTTGATAAATCTTTTTACGTTGATTACTTATGATGATAAAATAACCTACCATTTTTTATAATTTTTTTTATTTGGTAAATCTAAGTAATTACCCCTATTAAAGTCTTGTAATGGTTCAGCTTTTGATGAGAGTTGGCCAGTTGGGACTGCCACACATCAACAAACCAAAGCTGGTAATCGAGATGGTGCTAAAAGCAATGAAAATTGCAACTAGAACTGTTGGCGCCAAAATTCAAAATGCGCACCTAGTGACGAGGTAGGGGTAGTTTTGGGTATATGAAAAGAAAATGTGGGCTGACCGTATATGTCCATTACCCATCTATGAAGCAATACCAGAATACAAGGACGGTTAAGGCATGGTCACATAAAGTGATATTAATGGGACATGTGGCAACAATATATTGGAGACATCACTTCGTGGAAGAAGTGGGCTGATGGTGCGGATAGTGGAGCGGTTAAACTCCCAAAGTATATAAGAAGAGAAAACTGGCCAATGAAGAAGAATCAACAAGTCAAACAAAACCCAATTACAATGTAACTCTTTATTTCATTTTATCTTTTTTCTTTCCAGTATTTAGAATTAGAGATGGAGTAGAACTCTTACGTTCACTTCCTTTGAAATTTCAACCCATAGAGTCTACTCATTAGGCTCCAGTGATTTGTGTTCAGAACTCCTTTTGAGGAATATAACGCAATTTATTCCCTCATCCTTTGGAAGTCTAGATCGTTGAAAAGTCCCTGGAGGCAAGAGGAGAGCCCAAGTCGCTTGATCGAAGTCAAGTTCATTATTGAATCTGGCCAGGAAAGATTTTGGCCTGTCCACGCATACACCATTATGGTCAGCTGACCGTAGCATAGGGATGGATTTTGTGCCAACATCTTCTTGGCATGCCGGTGGGACACTCATCAACATGGTGGTTCAAACCAAGGGAAATTCCAGAAGCTCAGAGGTGCAACGAACACCAAGTCCCCCAGAAGCTTCTAGCCCAAACCCAGAGGTTGGTCAATCTTCCACAAGCCAGTCATTAGTGGCAGCCAAGGATGTGATAGGCAAGTGGAAACCACCATCCAAGCAGCATCGCGGCCAATGGCCGAAGACATTTACTAAAGGGTATCTTAGTTAGTGAATAATACTTTGGACTGCAAGTTTGAAAAAATGATGGCACTTATGGTGCCACACACCTAGTCAAATGGTTAGGCCAATCCCAACGTGGCTTCTTCCAGCAACCCACCAGGGTTCGGTGAACAGAACCGAGACGCAGGCATCGTGATCCAAGAAGGAAATGTTGGAACTGGCCACCGACCACAGGTAACATATACTAATCCTACATATAAGCCAAGTTCATGGTATGCACTGGCCAGTATGACTGCCCTCAGGACAGGCAACATCCCGGTGAATGGTTAATGGTATACACTGGCTAGCTCGATTCCCACAGGGGCAAACGTCATGCCATTGGGTATCCATCCTTATTTGGCCAGTTACCAAGGTCATTAAGGCCGCAGAAGTGGGGATTGGCCAACTTCCTCTAGACAAAACATGCCCGACCCTGAAGGGCTAGGTTGGCAAGAAAACAATGCATTTGCCGGATGGAACCTAACCTTTGCTGTTCCAGAGCCATTAGTGGTCTAGGGTAACCATATAATGATTGACCGAGAAGAATTGGTCAGAGTTATTCAAGACCAAATCAACCTTGCCTTCCTACCAGTTGTTAGGCCTGTGTACCGGAAATCGTACCTAGAATATCTAGACATGATTGACATAGGAAGAAACTTGAAGATACCTAAATTCTCCAAGTTCTCTAGAGAAGATAATATGTCCACGGTGGAACATATTGCTCATTTCACCGTCTAGTGTAGGATTGTGGGACAAGAGACCTCATAAAACTAAGGTTATTCCCCAACTCGCTGACCGGGCAGCCTTCTCATGGTATTATAATCTACCGGTCAATTCCATTCAGAATTGGGGGAAAATGGAAGATAAGTTTCCTCTTTAGTTCTATAGGACCGAGCCCACAGTATCAGTGTCTGACTTAGCAAGGATGCACCAAGAATTCGGTGAGTCCGTTAACCATTTCGTCAATAGATTTAAAGTAGCAAAGCACCATTGTGTGGTTAACCTACAAGAATGAGAGTTTGCAAAGATGGCCTTTAGTGACCTGTCTTTGGAGTGAAGAAAGAGGTTCGCTAGCCAAGAGTTCATGAACCTTAGTTAGTTGGAGGCACAAGCCACTTGCTATGAGTAGATTTTAAAAGAGGAAGAGCAAAAGCATTCTTCCGCTATAAATACGTACAAAGGGGCAACGTATAATCTGGCCCTCAAGGGTTCTAGCCAACAAAAACCAGCTAATACTAATGACTATGAAATAGACTTGGCTGAAATTGTAAAAGGCAAACACTACATTTGCAAATTTTGACCAAACCTCATGACAGAACGACCACAAAAATCCTTCCAACCACGGAATTATGACTCAAATGTGAGGTATTTGTTTGACACCTCCAAGGTTGAGGTCATCTTTGACCATATTTTAAGGGATAAACAAATCAAGTTATCTAAGGGGCACCAAATACCTCTAGTCGCTGACCTCAAGGATATGAAATCTTGTAAATGGCATAACACAGACTCTCACTTTACTAATAGTTGTATTATCTTACGTAATGCCATGTAGAAAGCTATAAATGATGGCCAGTTGAAATTCCCAGAGAAGGACAAAGGTGTTATGATGGTCGACGAGAACCCATTCCCTATGGTCAACATGGTAAATGTAGACCTCTCAGGTCTACTGTCTCGGCCACAAGCAGTCCTTAGGAGAGAGAGAGATTGAATTTGATGCCACTCACCTCCCATCTAGCTCTAGCCAAATCGGGAGATGTTTTTGAGTTACGGCCTCCAAGGACGAGTCCAAGACCGAAGGTTAACCTAAGAGATGACCGAGGTAAGAAGGTTGTATCAGAATGAAGGAAGCCATCAAATGGGCCATTAGTTTTACTGAAAGACTTAAAGGACCTACAAACCCAAGAGCAAAGTGAAAAGTCGGGAAGCTCAGACCCACAATCAGAGGAAAGTTCCAATGGAGTGTATGTTGCCATTGCAAACGCTTGATCAATGAAGCTCCTCATTCAACCCAGGGGAAAATGGAGACCTTCAGAGTCCTAAGGCAGTCCCCAAGGCAAATAGTTGGATGTCGACCCCACAACTCGTTTTGTTGGCCCGGCCAAGGAAGCTCATTATAGCCCTAAAAGAATTTGACCAAGGCCAGATATGAAAAGAAGGCTGGACTTTGGACGCAACCCAGAACTTGAGCGTTGGCCTCATCAGAGACAGGTCGAGGAAAGATGCGGGTCAGTAAAAGATAGAATAGGACAATCCCCATCTAAAAGGCCAAAAAAGGAGCGGATCCTGGTCAAGGAACTCCAAAGACATTCTCCAAGTAAGGGACCTCTTTATAACCGCCTACAAACCCACAAAATGGGAAATAGAGAGCGGTCAAGAAGCCCATATTTACGAATGGTACGGCCAAAAGTGGATTATACTCATTATTGGTGTACGGCCAGGCATCCCAAGTTCCCTTTTGATGAAGGTCAAGGCATGACCAAGACCCAAAAAAGAAGATGGGAAAGGCAGCAGGTTGCTATCCAAAGAAAAGGGTCATCACAGTCACATCCCCAGGCTTACAAGAATAAAAGGAAAGGAAAGAAGGTACACTATTGTTGATCATCACAATACAGTGGACTGACAAAGAGTTAGGATGCCAGCCTGAAAAACTGGAAGCATGAACCAGAGTGAAAACTGCCCAAACACACAGGGGCTGGATGAAAAACTTAAACCCAATGCAAAGCAAGTGGTCAATTCAGAAGCTGACCCCGAAGTGTCTAACTTAATGATCGAAAGTAGCAAAGACTTTGAAGAGTTCGTCAGCATGATGTTCGGATCAGTGGAGGCCCAGTACCCATTAACATGGTGTACATATTGCCTAAAGTGTTCCAGAATAACCTAGTCCATATAGAGGAGCTCGATTCTGATAGTGAGGACCAGCTCCCAGAAATTCTAGGGGTAGATGTAGTCACCAAACTCACGGATAAACTGGAAATCAGTTTGACAAAAGAAGAAGACAGAAAGTCTCCTCTCCCAGAGCAAACGTAGGAGATGGCCAAGGCTTCATTTTACCAGTTAACTAAGGAAATGACCCAACACTTGAAGCCATTCTATGTTACTATAAGCATGGATGGAAAACCCATCTCAAGAGTTTTGGTAGATAATGGCGTAGCAGTCAACATGCTGCAGTCACGAATGATGGCTAAACTCAAACGAAATGAGAACAACCTGATCCCAGTGGATGTGGTCGTAACAAATTTCCTGGGAGGAGCCAGTTCCCCAAGAGGCGTCTTTCCAGTTGAACTGAAGATTAGAGGTCGAAGTTCTATGACCGCTTTCTTCATTATAGACGAGATGGAAAACTACAATGCATTACCAGGGCGTGACTAGATTCACGTTAATAGTTGTGTACCCTCTTTATTGTACCAGTTCCTCATGTTCTGGAATGAAGGGGGTCAAGTAGAAGTAGTCAGATAGACAACCGGCGCATCCTAGTTAACACCAACTTAGTTGACGTGATGTTTTACTATGGGGACATCTCCCTGATCAAGTTCCTAGAACTTGATGAAGAAGGTAGACCGACCATCATGACGATCAGTCGATTTGGAGTGCGGCCAGCATTACTGGAAGGCCTCCATTGAAAGACCAAAACTAATACTAGATGCAGCCCAAAATGGAGCAGAAAACCATTGAGACTACACTTAGGAGGCTGGCAGCGGCCCAAATTGAACATCGATTGGCAGATGCGCCAATGCTTATGGCCACTGAAGAAGAATACAGCCTAAACATCGTAGTAAAAAACATACCACCAGCCCCACCGAAGATGGAAGAGACTTTAGCTGAGGTGGAAGATCCTTTGTAGGAAGTAAATCTAGGCCCAGAAGAAGACAAGAAGCCTATCTTTGTAAGCGTGCTATTACGGCCAAATTTCAAGGAAAAACTTGTAAACCTCCTCTTGGCCAATAGAAGTTGTTTTGCTTGGGATTATTTTGAAATGCCAGGGTTAGACCGTAAGCTCGTAGAGCACCAGTTGCCATCAAAAGTGGATATAAGCCATTTAAACAACCCCCAGGCAGATGGCTATAGAGGTCATCCTGAAGATAAAAGATGAAATTGAGAGACTGCTCAAAGCTTATTTCATAAGAACCACCAGATATGTGGAGTAGTTGTCAAATGTAGTCCCAGTCATTAAGAAAAATGGTAAACTTAGGGTGTGCATTGACTTTAGAGATCTAAATAAGGCCACACCTAAGGATGAATACCACATTCCAGTTGTAGACATGTTGGTAGATTCAGCCTCCAAGCACCAAATCCTATCATTCATGGATGGGTATGCAAACTACAATCAAATAGCATAGTTGAGGACGATGTGCTTAAAAAGACATTCCAATGCCCAAGGGCACTGGGAACCTGTGAATGGGTAGTAATGCCATTTGGTCTAAAGAACGCAGGAGCCACTCATTAGAGGGCCATGAACGTCATATTTCATGACATGATTGGCCACTTCCTTGAAGAATACATAGATGATGTGGTGGTTAAATCCCAAAATGAGGACGAACATCTAGACCACCTGGCCAAGACGTTTGACCAAATGAAAACTCCTAGTCTAAAAATGAATCCCCTAAAATGCATCTTTGGGGTGTCGGTAATTTCTTGGGTTTTTTGGTGCATCAGAAAGGGATAGAAGTGGATAAGAACAAAACACGAGCCATAAGGGAAGCTAGACCTCCTCGCAACAAAAGGGAGTTATAAAAATTCCTCAGTCAAGTCAACTTCCTTAGACGATTCATCTCAAACTTAGTGGGGAGGGTAAGAGATTTTTCCCCTTTGTTGAAACTCACAATCGAGCAGGAATTCAAATGGAAAAGAAGCCTCCATGCCACATTCGAAGAAGTCAAGAGATACTTAATAAATCCATCTGTACTAACGCCTCCACGAAAGGGGATTCCAATAAAATTATATGTATTTTCCGCACCAGAATCCATAGCTGGTTTGTTGGTACAGGACAATGAGCATAGTCATGAATAGGCTGCATATTATTTAAGCCGGACTCGCAATGATGCCAAAATAAGATACACAGCCATTGAAAAGCTATGCTTGTCACTGTATTTCTCATGCACCAAAATACGGTACTATTTGATCCCAATGACAATAGATGTCTTACGCCAGGAAGATATGATTAAGCACATGCTTAATAAACCTATAGTGCAAGGGAGAATTTGTATGTAGGCTATGGCCCTAATCGAGTTTGCCTTATGGTTCATGCCTTAGAAGGCCGTAAAGGGGCAAGCATTGGCAGACTTTTTGGCTGACCACCCACCGTTAGAAATGTCACAGGAGAATGTGATCAACTTGTCCCCTTGGAAGATGTTCTTTGACGGATCAAGGATAAAACAGTCAGCCGGAGCAGGGGTGGTGATCATATCCCCACAAGGCATGGAGACACATCTGGCGTTTCAACTATGTTTTACCTATTCTAATAACCAAACTGAGTACGATGCCCTATTGATTGGTCTAGAGACCCTTCTAGGAATGGACATACTAGTAGTTGAGGTAATTGGAGACTCCCAACTGGTGATCAACCAGATAGCCAAGGAGTATTGATGTGAGAGTGAGTCATTGATCAAATATTTGGAAAAGGCCCAGAGCCTGATCAAAAGATTCCAGGATGCATCCCTCAGGTACATTCCAAGGAAAGAGAACTCAATGGCTAATAGTCTAGCCTAGGCCGCTTCAGATGCAAAGCTAGGAGAAGGCCAATATGAACAAGTGATAATCCTCTGAAGGAAGCTTTTCTCATCAATTGCAGAACGTGCAATGGTCGACGTGAATAGCTTAGAAGAGTTGAAGCCTGATTAGAGGACACTACTACTTCAGTTTCTGCAAAATCCTAATAGTAGGACTAACCAAAAGACCAGGTACCAAGCCCTAGGATATGTAGCCCTAGGGGGTCAGCTCTACGGGAAGGCGGAAGACGGCATGTTGCTATAGGGTGTGGGAGTAAACGAGTCCCTACAAATCATGGCTAAAATCCATGAAGGGATTTGTGAAGTACATCAAGCTGGTCCAAAAATGTGATAGTTAATCAGAAGGTATGGCTATCATTGGCCAACTATTGTGGATGATTACCTAAAATATGCAAACGGGTGTCAAGCATGTCAAAGGCATGGGTCGATTCAACAAGCTCCAGCGGCTGATTTACACCCTATTATCAGACTGTGGCCTTTCAGAGGATGGGCCATGGACATCATTGGAAAGATTTACCCTCCTTCCAACCAAGGACATAACTTCATACTAGTTGCAACTGACTACTTTACCAAGTGGGTGGAAGCCATTCCACTTAAAGTAGTAAGTCAGGTGGATGTGATCAAATTCTTGACACAAGGAATTATTCACAGGTTTGGTATTCCCGAGACTATAATCTGTGAGAACTAGAATTTGCTAAGGAAGATGGAATCACCATCATTCCTTCAACTCCTTACTACGCCCAAGGTAACAGTCAGGCCGAAGCAAGTAATAAAGTTCTAAAATCAAATTTGGCTAAGGTCACTGCTGATAATCCTTTTGCCTGGGCTGAGTTGTTATCTGAAGTCCTTTGGGCCTACCGAACCACCAAACGGTCTGGTATAGGGACCACACCTTTCTTTTTAATGTTCGGTCAGTTCTACCTATGGAGGTTACTATGAAATTATTACGAGTTGCCCATTAGCATAGCTTGACTCCATTCGAATGTTGTGAAGCTATTTGACCAAATAAGAAGACCTAATTGAAGAACGTGTCAAGGCCTTGAACTATACACAAGCTCAGAAAAGGATGGTGACCAAGGCATATGACAAGCGAGTTAAGCCTAAAGGATTCCAAGAAGTCAATTGGTGTGGAAAGCTATCCTACCAATTGGGGCTAAGACTAGCCTATTTGGTAAATGGTCTCCTACGGGGGAGGGACCATTCGAAATATACCAAACACTCAAAGGAGGAGCGTACAGGTTACAGGACCTCATTGGACAGATCCAATTGAAACCAATCAATGGGAAATACCTTTTCAAGTAGAGAACGAGGTCCCAGCCTATGACCGGTTTTATCATTCCATACTTAGCTGACAAAAGAAGGATGAACATGAAAGACAAAGAGTTGATCACTGCATTACCAAAAGGGCGATCACAAAATGGCAGAGATTAAAGTGGTTGTAATAAGAAGAAGAAAAGAAAGATAACCCAAACACTAAAGGGTATTCCCCTTAGACTTCATTGGCTCGCAAGTCCGAAATTAGATCAACGGCCCAGGGGACAACACTACTAAGCAGTCAGCTTAGGTCTTTGAGGTGCTCTGCAAAGCCACGTTGCTTGACCGAGAGATTGGGAGTTGCCAGAAGCTCGTCGGCAACGCTCTCCATGTCGGCCATATGACCACACTTCCAAATTTCTTTCACAGATAGATGGACCAAGGATTCGAATAGAGATTTCGCCTGATCAATGGCAGAAGATGTGCGAGAGGATTCTCCTGAAACTATCACCAAAGGGATACGTTTGGGGGATCTCAGAGTCTTTTGGCGGGAAAGCATACTGCTAAAGTTTGAAAGAGAAAGATAACATGCAAAAGAAGTTGCCTTCAGTCTCAACACTTGTCAAAAGAGAGATTCTTTGTAAAAGAGCTTATTCCTGCATAGCTGAGGGGAATTGAGACCCATTGGAAAGAGACCAATGGAGTAATTGGAGGAACAATGGTCTGCTCGTGAAATTGGCTCCCACTTCTTTGCCCACTAGGAGTTTCAAAAACCCCAGAAGAATGCATAGATGCAGGGTAGTCCCCTTTTTTGATTTTTTGGACGGAGAATCAGACAAAGGAACCTCCGACTGAGACCGTTTGGATGTCAGAGAAGCCAACTTGGTTGGAGTTGTAGCCAGGTGTTTCCCTTTTCTCAACCTCTTCAAGGGGACCTGTTAATCAGATGGATCATTCGGTGATAATTCAACGACCTAGACTTCATCAGCCGTGTCCGAAGAGTCCTGAGCGGTGCTTGCAGGGAAGGTAACTGAAAGAAGGAAGAGAAATAAAACAAAGAAGGAAATGTTAACCATCAAGAGTCAAAGGAGGACAAACACCAAGGCTGCGATGATACTCAACTACGGCCATACGGCCTCTTGCACTAAGACATTCGTAATCAGTGGTCAATGACCGGAGAAAGATGCATTTTCTATATTTGCATAAGCTTGGATGTTCACTATGTCAACAATGGCAAAAGGAACCTCTAGTTGAAAGAAGTTTATGTTCTATTAAACCATCAGTTGAAATGGTCACACTCTACGGAATGGCCATGGAATGAACTACTCACATTCTATGGTCGTGCCATGAGTTCATGGCACATAATATGCTCTAAATCCTCTACAATTTTCCAATGCTCTTCCTTTGTGATTAGGCGGTCTGAGTCATACTTGATGTAAAAAGTTCTCCCATACTCCAGGATAGAATTTTCAAAGATTACCTTTTGCGGAACGAAGACGACGTTTCCGGCCACCTTGACTCTTTACATTGGAGAAAGAGGTGGTATTAGAGCCGTTGCTGTGGGCAAAAGTGGTGGATGCATGATCAGAAAGAGCCGAATCTAATTCTCCGGCGTAGTATGATTGCCACCAAGACCGAAAGTGATCAATCATAGAAGGAGCTAGCTGAAAATGGAAAGGGATGAACTTAGAAAGGACAAGAGCCTTGATTTCCGTGATCCTTTGAATCCCTTCCTTGTCGAAAAGCTTAGGACGATCAAGCTTTTGGTAAGACAGTGAGTAGTAACAGGGATAAGGAGCTGACTGAACCAATCCAAACTAACGTGTAACAAAGTGAGGATTATAGCATTTGGGCTCACACATTGTTTTTAGAATGTTCAAGAGTAATCCCAAAATGCAGGTCACGACACTTCAAGTAATTGGCCCATAAGTCAGCAGCAGTCAAGGGCTCACGAATAGCAGCAATTAGCCACTCAGGCATATTTTTGAAGGAGTGAAAAGGGATGAAAGCGTCATAAGGACGAGTAAGGGGAAGATCTAAGAAAAAGTTGAAGTAATGACTGCGAGAAGGAGGCGGCACTGGCATATACTCAAAAGAGTAACCCATAGTAGGAGTAGAATCTGGATTTGGCGAGGGTAGATTTCAGGAAAGTAGGCCTAAGCCACATTTGAAGTATCCAAAATGGGCCACCACCATTGGTAAAGTTTTCCTTAATAAGAACATTGCACCCTTGATACAAATGGGAAAGGACCAAGGAAGCCAAATCTACGGGATGACCATCAACAAGAGCATTGCCAACTTCAAAAAGGCTTTAAAGATCTTTTATGCTATTGAACAGGCCATAGAGCGGCACAGCCACGTAAGCAGAAATGCTATATACTCTTGTTGAGAGATAAGGCCAACCTGCTTCTTATAAGTCGTTATATAATGAGGGTAGGAACAATGTTTGGCAAACTCCAAACCATGGTCGACAAGAGAACCCCTAGTGGCTCCACCATACTCTTCACCCAGAGGATTAAAGCTCAACAGAGTTCCCATATCTAAAAGAGTAGGGCTAAGGATACCACATGGGAAATGGAAGGCATTGGTAGAACGTGATCATAAACACAAAGCAGCTTGAAGGAGAGGATGGTCGGAAGGGATGAAACGTTCTATCTGTTGGATAGCATGAAAAATTCCCAACGAATGCCATTCATCGGCTTTGGCCGCAGTCATCCACTCAACCTAGTCACTCCAACCTTCCAGGTGATGAGGCCAGAAGCGATAGCAGGCTTTGGGCTTGACCTCGGTTTCGACAGAATCGACCTTGTGAAAGAGGAGCATCTCTTTCTTGTGACGAGGGAAATTTTTGACCCTGAGGGATGGAGAGAGAAGGTTGGGGCCAAGAGAATAGTAGGAATCATAGATGGTCACTACCTCAGTTTGAACTGGCAAAGCATGAAGGGATGCCCTTGTCAGTGTTAGCTGATCTTCTAGGCATGGCACGTCAGGTGGGAGAGCAGAGGAACTCATGCTGCTTGAAAACACACAAAGAAAAGAGGTGACAGAGGAATAGTTGATGGATGAAGAAGATGAATAGTGATCGAGGCACTATTCGCCTATAAGAAAGGGATTAACCAAAAGATCTCGCTGAAACCATGCTGGCTAGGGGACGCGTGGCAACATAACATAAGCGAGAAAGGTGGCTGTTTGACATATGTACGGAAGGGATAATCATTCCCCAGGATTTAAAACTTTTTGAAAAGAAGGGGAAGAGATTAAATGTCACAAACTTAATTCAGAGTAAGCTAATATGAGAATAGGCTTGAATACGTGGAGCAGTTTATAAAGGTCACAAGGAATGCAAATCGACAACATTTTTTGTTCCAAACTTTGAACTAAAAATTAAAGAGACCGTTGGATACAAAGGTTCACATATTCCATACATACTTTCGGCCAAAAGATGGCTTCATAAGATGGATTATGAGGGGCAATTATTGGTGCCAAAATTCAAAATGCGCACCTAGTGATGTGGCAGGGGTAGTTTTGGGTATATTTAAAGAAAACGTGGGCTGACCATATCTGCCCATTACCCATCTATGAAGCAATACTAGCTAACCAGGACGGTTAAGGCACGCTGACATAAAGTGATATTAATGGGACATGTGGCAACAACATATTGGAGGCATCACTTCGTGGGAAAAGTGGGTTGATGGTTCGGGTAGTGGAGCGGTCAAACTCTCAAAGTATACATAAGGAGAGAAAACCGGCCAAAGAAGGAGAATCAACAAATCAAACAAAACCCAATTACAATGCAACTCTTTGTTTCATTTTATCCTTTTCTTTCCAGTGTTTAGAATTAGAGACGGAGTAGAACTCTTAATTCACTTCGTTTGAATTTTCAACTCACAAAGTCTACTCATTAGGCTCTAGTGATTTGTATTCATAATTCCTTTTGAGGAATATAATGCAGTTTATTCCCTCACCCTTTGGAGGTCTTGATCGTTGAAAAGTCACTGGAGCTATCGGGGCAAGAGGAGAGCCCAAGTCGCTTGATTGAAGTCTGGTTCATTATTGAATCCAGTCAGGAAGGATTCTGGCACGCTCGTGCATACACCAGTACGGTTAGCTGACCGTAGCATAGGGAAGGATTTCGTGCCAACAATAACACAAAGAGGGATGCCCTGTACGACTGTACCACCACCAATTGGACAAGTATAGCAAAACAAGGGAACTCGAAAACTAGGAAAGTAGGAAAGAGGAATTGGAATATATGATATAGTATCCTATTCCATATCGCTTTGATATTTTCTTTAATTTATTTATTTTGATTTAGTTTCAAGAAACATAGCCTAAATGAAGGAACTGGCCTTACTAGTTGGAAGATTGTCAATTTTTTTTTTTTTTTTTTAATTTCAATTTAAGGAGAGAGATAGACACATAAATCGGCTATGGATCATCCTTATTCTTTTTTTAATTTTTTCTTGACATCCAAACATAACATCGGAGTGGATAGCTTATATATTTCTTTCCCCCCTTTAAAATTTGGAAATTAAAATCAAGCAACATCCATCCGACGTGGCTCACAGTTCACCAGCTAGCACTAATCCATTTCTGTCTGCGTCTTTTTGAGTGCCAGAGAAAGAAAGAGGTGTTTATAGCGGGAAATGTTGATCACCATTTACGGATTTGGAATCTCTCATTCTGGTGGATTCTCTCTCCCATTCTGTGACGATTCATTTAACTCGGGTTCTATACCAAAGAAGAGGAGTTCGCTTTCATGGGCTCCTTCAGAACTGCGTTCTGCTCGGTAATCTTGATCCTCAGACCTCAGCTACTCTCTTTGACTGTATCATCCATCAACTTCTTTCTGATTATTGCCTTTATATATATATATATTATAATATATAATATATTATAATTCAACCTAACCCCCTTCCCCCACCCCACCAACACCCACCACCCCCCACCCCCGCCCCGCCCCCGCCCCACACCACACACCCCCCCCCCCAAAAAAAAAAAAAAAAAAAGAGTTGGATTCTTGAGTTTTTCTATTAGAACCTGTAGTGAAGGAAGTGTTGCATTGCAATTTCAAAATGGATTCAAAGAATGACAAAAAAAATCCACCCCCAGATGCAAGTAGAGATGAAATTTTAGATAAATTGGATGATTAACATCTTGAATGCATATTTACTACCCACCCCCAGTCCCCACCCAAGAAAAAAAAAAAAAATCTGCTACACATGGCAATATCATAAGATGAAAGATTAATATGTGTACTTCTAACTGGACTTGATTGGTCCTTGAGTTTTTCATTACCGGCAGAGGAGATGGGGAGAGGGGATTTAAACCCATAAAAATATTTTACCCACTTAAAATGCTTACATGGGAGGGGCTGGTTTTGATATTTGAGATAAGACAGCATTGAGGGGAACTTGGAGGTGTGTGGGCTTGTTTTCCATCTCTATTTTAATTAGAAATGAAGAAGGGATTGAATTTGTGGATCTTAAATATGATGGACCAAATGATGGAAGTGGTGAGAAATTAATGAATTAAATCAAACGCCATGGTAGATTTCAGAATCCCACCCACAAGCAGAACCGAAGGGCTTAAACCAGCAGGGGAAAATCTTCTATAAGATCACTCTCAGATCAGTCCCAAAACAAGATAGTAACTAGGTCCTCCCTAGTACTCCAAACCCACAAAGTTTGATTCTGATCCAATGGTTGGATATAATGATATGGCCAAGTGAACCAAAGTAGAATCTGAGTTCCGGATTTATAAACAAAGGTATAACTTCAAGGAAACAAAGCAGATCAGCGTCAAACAAGTATCACATTCTCCACACATCATTTAGAACACAATACATAAAATCGACAAATACCGATAGCCAGAATTCACAGTTCATCAAGTCAACAGAATAGTAACTAAACGATCCACAGGACAGATCAAACACTCACTAGAGTTGAAGGGCAGGTATGAACATCAACTAGGAACCCCAATATATCTCAGCCTTCCAAAGCCCAGATGTTGAGATAATAGTACCTCAAATTTGCAGCCAAACAGAGAACTGCCAATGAGTTTATGGCCAACAGAAACTTCAGACTTCAAATAGATTTGTATCGCCACAGATTATAACTTCAGTCAGCCTTCAATTATCTTTAATTGAAGGAAACATTCCCACTACTTGGATGCTCTGAAACCCTGTTGAAAGGATAGAAACAAACCAATAGATGATAGGGATATAACAAGAGCTTATCACTCAAGCCTTGCTAATCTCTCACCAGCCACCTCTAGCTTCTCATTAGGGTATTTTGCATCTCAAAAACAGCACAACAGCCATGAGTCTTTTTTATCAAAATTGTGGGAGGTAGTCTACAACCTTCTTATTTATTGACTTGATGAAATACAATACATTTCAACCTTCCTTGCATGTAAAGGAGGTTCCTTTACAACTTAAAACTTATAAAATTAGACACTACTATAAAATAGATACTAGCTTCAAACCTGGCTCAGGAGTTGGACCAAGCCTAAAAGCAAAGGCTGCCTTGAGATGGGCCAGTATGGCTGGCCTTCTTCTTGTCCTTTGTGTTGAGATCTGCTTCAGTTCTCCCCGTACTGAAAAAAAAAAAAAAAAAAAAAAAATGACCTTTAGTTTTTGAAAGTCAAGGGGTCAGCTGTTTTGATGAATGCACTATCTCAGCTCAAGCAGCATTCTGGAAACTCTTGAAAATTGGGAATATAGTCCTCAAAGTGAGGAGATCTTTTTTCGAAATAATTGGGTGGAATGACTAAGTCTATGTGCTCAACCTCTAAGATGTATACTTGAATGTTGTGTCCACAAAGTTTCCTTAACTTGTATCCTTGACTTCCACCATCTCAAACTCCAGTGTAGTGCTAAGCTCCTTGAGTTCTTCATCATTGTTCCCAATAATCTCATTTGTTGGGACCAAACACAAGGCATGAGTGCCATGAGTTTCCTCAAAATCATCATTAGTAGGCTGATCTTCAACCTCCTCCTCAGGAGGGAGTCCATTGTAAAACTCTATCTCTGGATTGGCTTTAACGGTTGCCACAATAGCATTCTTTGGGCGTTGGGGCTAGAACTTGGTAAAAAAGTGACCATAGTTGTTGCAGTGATAACAGTATTCATGGGAGCCTTTCCTTTCTATCTGTGGTTGAAGGTGTAGATCATCTTGTAAAACCTGTAGGTTTGGTAGTTTTAATGCTTCTTTGACCTTCTCCAAATTGGGAATTGACTCGTCTAATAGAAATCCTTAAGAGATCTTCCGATTGAAGTGGCTTTTAGAAATAGTCATGCAAATCTTGTACCTAGCAACTCCAATTTTAACATGAACCTCAGTTTTCATGCCTACCCTGAATTGAGAGACTTGCTGGTCATCCTCCTCATCAATAAACCACCAGAAGTCCCCTATTGATGGGACAGGTCCTCACCAGGGTCAATGGCAGGGTATGAAAATCAACTAGGAGCCCCAAGATATCTCAGCCTTCCAAGGGTCAGATGCTAGATAACAGTACCTCAAAGTTGCAGCCAAATAAATGCAGAAACAGAGAACCGCCAATAAGTTTATGGCCAACAGAAACTTCAGACTTCAAATAGATATGCATCACCATAGATTATAATCTCAGTCAGCTTTCAATTGATTTTAAATCAAAGAAAACAATCTCACTACTTAGTTTGATACGGAGGAACCCAGTTGAAAGGATGGAAACAAACCAACTGATGATATTGATATGGCAAAAGCTTCTCACTCAAGCTTTGCTGGTCTCTCACCAGCCACCAGCTATCTTCTCACTAGGGTATTCTGCATCTCACAGAAATTCTTGCTTCACATGAGGAAAACAGCACAATCACCATATAATTTTCTTATCAAAATTGTGGGAACCCCTTTTCTTATTTATTGATTTGATGAAACACAACATCAGGACCTTTCTTGCATGGAAATGAGGTTCCTTTACGACTGATCAAATTAGAATATAAAAAACAATTAACAAATCTGGTAAATATACTAAGGAATAATAGATTAGTGTCTAACATAGCATAAAAACTAGAAATTGTCTCCCTTGCAAAGACTACTAAAGGGTACTAAATGGGCCCCAAGCCTGGTAATGTAGAAGTAGATTACAAGTAAACTACCCCAACTGTATATTGCGACTCCAAACAAGAAAAATAAGACTCACTTAACTAGCTTGACAATAATTAGAAGTAAACCCAGGAGAACAAGGGAATAAGACCAGCAAATAAACCCCGAAGAATACAGTAGCAATGCAGCAGAAAAACTAGCCCAAAAACCAACCCGATTGGAGAAAGAATGACCTGCGATAGGGCTGGAGAGAGAGAGGTGAGGCTGGGTTTGTGGGGCTTCAATTGAGCTGCAAACTTGGTCGATTGTAGGGCCTAGGGAGGGTACAAAAACCCCCAAAGTTGATAGTCTTCCAACGGCTGTGGAGTTATGTATGTACTTTCTTGATTTTCAGACCTAGGAGAGAGAATCTGAAGATTTTTGCAGGAACAGCAACTGGGTGATTTGGACAGCTTCATGAGGAGTATTGAGTAGTCCTACAATGACTTCTAACAACCCTCAACAGCAGCTCCTTGATCAGATTCATA
Source organism: Macadamia integrifolia (assembly GCF_013358625.1). Lineage (NCBI taxonomy): Eukaryota > Viridiplantae > Streptophyta > Magnoliopsida > Proteales > Proteaceae > Macadamia > Macadamia integrifolia. Next base: position 39,501 of record NW_024870480.1, read on the forward strand.
ATAGAGGAGAAGAGAGAGATCGCAGACTTCAAGAACGGGGAATTCTTGGCTATCGATTCTGGCTTTGAAGACTTGGACAGATCTGAATTCTTCTTACACTAAACAATTAATAACAGTAAATAATTTGCAAAAAAGTAAAGGAATGACAAGGAGAATGTGGGAGAGGAGTGACTATCTCAGCCCGGGCTTCTCACCCGCAGCTATCCTGGCTGTTTAAGCAATTGACTGTAATCATTCATTATTCAAATCTGAGAATTGAGAGTACATAAGCTCTTATATATATATATATATATAGGGCAGATTAGTAGTCATACCATAACTAGGAGTTAGAGACCTTACATAATAGAAGTTGGACTCCAAATAGGATTAGACTAGAAACATGGAGTAGGTAACTAACTAGTCATTCATTAATAGGGAAATCTAAACTGACTCAAACTGAAATAACAAAGGAAATAGACTCAAAACAGGACTCTAACTAAACTAATAAATTAAATCCCGTTTTCTTATTTTCTACCCATATTTTAGGCCCATTAAAGTGACCCATTACAAATAAAACCCAAGGGATCAAAGGCCCAACACATACATGACCCAACCCAGGCTTATCTGCAATAAAATAAGCCCATTAAGTGACTTATCTACATCACTTGGCCACAAGTTGGACCAAGCCCATCCACAAAGGCTAGCTGGCTGGCCTTCTTCTCATCCTTTGTGATGAGATCTGCATCAGAAATTTTTCCTGGGAGGTAGATTTGGGGAGGGTTGGATATTGCAAAAATGCTTCCCTTTGCAATACGTATATGCATTTGGTTGTAGTGAAATATAATTTTTAAGGAAAAACAGTTATTTTTCATTTTATATTTATTTGGGCTTTAGACCAGAGGAGTTTAAAATTGGTCATTCATCAGATTTTGGTCAGATACTGTCGAATTATACGGAATGGGTAAAGCATTTGTTGTTTTGGATAATTTTTTTTATTGAAGATTCTGTATATGTTTACAGGTGATTTTTCATGTAATCAGTTTTTGATTTGGGGAGGGGGTATTTTTCATCTGAGGCTGAAATTGAGATGAAAACTTGTGTTCTTTATCTTAATGGAATCTTTGCCACTGTCGAATTATAAGGAATGGGTAAAGCATTTATTGTTTCGGATGATGTTTTTTTGGTGAAGATTCTGTATATGTTTACAGGTGATTTTTTATGTAATCAGTTTTTGATTTGGGGAGAGGGGTATTTTTCGGCTGAGGCTGAAATTGAGATGAAAACTTGTGTTTTTTTTTTTTCTTAATGAAATCTTTGCCACTGTCTTCCCTGAAATAATGTTTCCTTTAGTTAATTTTTTCTACTGTTTGGATCAGCTTGGAATACTTTTCTTCACCTAAAGTTTCAATCGAATTGTGCAAGAAGTTATTCATGTCAATATAATATGTTATAATCCCCCCCACTCTCTCTCTCTCTCTCTCTCTGTGTGTATATATATATATATATATATGACATTTTTCATTCTCATAAACACCCACACAAAGAAAATCACTGTAATGTTGCCCCATAAGTGAATGTCAGTATCAGCTAAAATTTTGTCAAATCTACTCTTGTTCAAAGCTTTTTGGACCAGATAGACTTACACAAGTTTAGGAATACCTCTCAACTGATTGAGAATATTAATCATCCCAGAAACAGAGAACTGATTGAGTCCAAGGCAAATAAGGCAAGCAAAAATTACGACATCAAATGTAAAGAAAGCAGAGTAGAAAAAATTTCAGAGTTTGGTCTCAAGCCCATCTCAAAGCAATCAATCACAGAGCTGAAATATACCCATGCTCTGCAGAAATTGTTGGAGTTGCAGAGACTTGATGAAGCAAAGGACTTGTGTTTGAAGATGAAAAGAAAAGGATTTGAACCTCCGATTGTTCTACAGTCAATGCTGATTGATCTCTTTATGAAATCTGCTTGTATCTCTGATGCTTATGAGGTGTTTGGAGAAATGCCCGAAAGGAATGTAGTCACTTGGACCTCCATGATTTCTGGCTGTGTTCGGAATGGCTATCCGGAAGTTGGCATTTCTTTGTTTTGGGAGATGATTAAAGTGGGTGTTCTTCCCAATGATGTCACCTTCAATGTTATACTTCAGGCTTGTGCTGACCTTTCTACATTGAATTTTGGAATTCAAATTCATTCCTTAATTGTAAGAGCTGGGTTCTTTAGTGATTATAGGATCGAAAATTGCTTGATTTATTTTTACTCAAAGTGCGGCTTAGTTGATTTAGCCCACCAAGTTTTCATCAGAATGTTGAAGCCTGATTTGGTATCTTTCACTTCTATGATTGGAGGTTATTTAAAGAATGGTTTGCTTGAACCAGCATTTGGATTGTTTGATACGATGAGGAAGTTGGGGCTGGACCCAAATGAACACACCATCAGTAGCATTTTGGTTGCCTGTCAACCAATGGTTGGTGAGCAGATTCATGCTTACATGGTTAAAACCTTGTTGGATCGGAGTCTCTACTCTGCAAGTGCTCTGATTGAATTTTATTCAAAGAACAACTCCTTTGAGAGTGCCATGCTGGTTTTTGAAAAGTTAGGGACTATGAGTGTGGTGACCTGGAGCTCAATGATCTCCTGCTGTGCCAGAAATGGGCTTGGATATGATGCTCTGGAGTTGTTCTATAGAATGGTCAATTTAGGGATCAAACCCAATAAGTATACCTTTGTTGCTGTGATTGGGGCTTGTGGTTTATCCTCTATGTTCATGGGAATGGGAAAGCAAGTCCATTGCTTTGTAATAAAGTTGAATTTGGGATTGGACAACCGGATCTTAAATGCTTTGGTTACCATGTATGCAAGAAACAGCAAGATAGAAGAGCTTGGGAAAGTGTTTGAGAAAATCCAGGATCCTGATACTGTTTCATGGTCTGCAGCCATAATTGGTTACTCCCAAAATGCGTTGAGTGGGAAATCAACAAGCTTGTTTTGCCAAATGCATAAAAGTGGAGCTAAGCCTAATGAATATGGATTTTCTGGCGTTCTTAGTTCATGTTCTACTCAGGCTTTATTGGATCAAGGAAAACAGGTTCATGGTTTTGCATTGAAGCTAGGATGTGATACTGATGTTTGCGTAGGAAACTCACTTGTTAATATGTATGCCAAGTGTGGGAATATCGATAATGCGAGGTTGACATTTGATGGCATGCCCAGACGCGATCTCATGTCATGGAACACGTTGATTCACGGGTATGCTCATCATGGGCATGGGAAAAAGGCCTTTCAACTCTTTGATGAGATGGTTGAATCAGGGTCCATCAAACCTAACAATGCTACATTTGTGGGAATCTTGAATGCATGTAGTCATGCAGGTTATGTGGAAGAAGGATTCGAGTACTTTAAGATCATGGAGAGTTGCTACGGAATTGTCCCTTCCATTTCTCACTATGCTTGTCTAGTTGACATGATGGGCCGAGTGGGAAGGCTCGATGACGCAGTCCTGATCATTGAACACATGCCATTCCAACCAGATTATTTGATATGGAAAACTCTTTTAGGATCTTGTAGAGTGCACATGAACTTAAAGCTTGGTAAGTGCGCTGCACAGAGGGCTATTGAATTGTCCCCTGAGGATTCTGCAAATTATGTTCTTCTTTCAAACTTACTTGCTGAGTGTGGGGAAAGGTTGGACTCCGAGAGGACAAGGAAGATGATGGAAGAGAGAGGAGTGAAGAAAGATGCTGGTTGGAGTTGGATTGAGATAAAGAGTGTGGTGAATGCATTTATTGCTAGGGACAGAAATCACCCGGAAGCAGAAGCCATCTACCATATATTGGATGAACTTTTAGTGAAAATGAAAGAAGAAGGTTACTCCCCTGACTTCAGCTGGGCACTCTATGATTCATGAGAAGGGAATAACCGACAATAATACTTCCATAATGGTCTTGAGTATTGTGATCCTTTAAAATACCAAATAGTAAGTCTTTGAAGCCTTTATCAATTGTATAGACAAGAAATACTGGTTATGGGTTTAGTATTACAATGTTCAAACTGTTTCATTAGATATTTTTAATTTTTTTCATTCTTTTCCTTTTCTACTTTCTGAATTTTGTAAGAGTATAACCTTAGATGAGTAATGGCTTTGAGTTTGTTGATGTTTTCTTTGAAAAATTTCTTACATTTCGTCTTTATTTTATAATATTCATTGATTATGTTTATGTTATTATCATGTCTCCTTTAAATTTTTTATTTATTTATTTTTTTTATTTTTTTTTCTGACTGCTTTGTGGTTTTGCCACAATTTTTTCAACAACGAAACAACAACATCCAAAACCTTATCCCAACTTAATGGGGTCGGCTACACGAAGATTCCAAGAAAGGACGAGCGTGAGGATCCATGTAAAAGATTGATGGGTTATGGCTAATTATAATAAGTGCCGGCTATCAACCTGATGCACCACTTTGGGGGCATAGGAATACATGTAGGCAACCCTTTGGGCATAATAGGCACACGAAGGCAACATTTCGGGGCATTCAAGCAAGCACACCCATAGGAAACATTTGGGGCCATAAGAATACATGTAGACAACATTTTGGGGCACGCATGTGCTTTGTCCCCGTTATTTTTCAAATAAACCAATTTCCAGCTTTACATTGAATTTATGTAACTTCTTCTTCTTCTTCTTCTTATTCTTCTTCTCTCTCTCTCTCTCTCTGTCCAAACATACACCCGCATGCACACCCCTCCGCAGATGAATTTATCTTTCCTTAATTTACTTAATTGGTTGTTAAAATGAATGACGGATATTTGTGTGTGATTTAATTCTGATTTCTTGAGCACTTTGCAGTGGAAAGGTTCTTCTGCTATTCATGTTTGCTTTGAATGTTATTTGATTTGTATCTGACATATTTTTCTGTTTAATTATATTCCCTTTCTGATTCTATTTGTCCATGCTACTTTCCTATTTCCACATGCATTGACTAGAAGCACTTCCTATTGAAGTTTCTTGGATGACATATAGACTGCAAGAATGTAGTACTTTACATCTAGTTAATTTTTCATATGCATCGTTCGAAATAAAACTTGGTTGAATGTGTGAAGGATTCAGATAAGAGAAGTTCTAAAACAGATTCTAAAGTGAACAGATTCTAAAGTTAGTGTAACAGCCTAAACTGGAAGCAGCTGAGCTCAGTGTCAGGACCTAGCTGGCACAGGAGATAGGTTGTCTTGCTGTGGTGGATTCACTTGTACAGCAGGAGAGAGGGAAGTTTGGTAATCCTCTAGTTAGGAAGAGGTGTAAAATGGTAAAAATAGGAGTGGGACCAGTCCTACATTGGGTGGACTTAAGAACCCAGGAGTTAGGACAGCAAATGAGCTGAAAATGGGCAAACGGGCAGGTTACCCAGCTGCCAACCGGCCTGCTGGTTGTGCTGGCAGAATGCAAAAAATATGTTTTTCCTGTGTGGGGTCCACATCCCTACACCCTTGAGCCTCGCACTTACCCACTATGTAGATGTCCTAATTGTTGACCAAACCCAACCTAATAGGTCAGTATTTGGTGGGGTCCATCAATGAGAATTAAATTTTAAATAGTTTTATGGTTTTCGAATCACTTTTAGGAATTAATTTGGAAATTAGGTTGTCAGCCAAACGGCCCTAAGGACCCTTTGGCTGAGTTATAAAACAGCATATCAGCTGCTGTTTCCTCATTTTTTCTGTATAGTACAGTGGAACAGCAGAGGAAAAGAAGAAGAAGAGTGCAGCTGTACTTGGAGCTGCGATTTTGGGCCTGCCTGCACTCAGGTAAGGCTGCTGCCCTATTTAATTGATGAGTATGGTTAGGATAATTAAGGTAGTAAGCTAGGGTTTAGGGTTTCAGTGATGTAGGGACTGCAATTGAGTCCCTATGAGCTGAATTCAGAACCCAGTAGAAGAAACCCCAATTTTGGTAAGGGTTTTGGGACCCAATTTGCATGAAACCCATTCATATAAACCCTAGAATGGAGGGCTTTCAGTAATTGGGAGAAATTTGTGCAAACTGGAGTTGAATTAAGGCTGAGTATGGCTTGAATTCTGCAAGAGAGCAAAAACAGAATTTTAATTGATGAAGAATAGGGTTTTGGGATACGTTGATTTGATTATTCTTCTCTAAAATCAATTGTTGAGCTCAATTGGAACTGATGCATGGTACTACCATGTTTCTTATAAAATTTCAGATTCATATGAGTGATGTATTAGATGGGATAACCCAAATTGGATGAATTGGATATGTAGGTTGTCAATTTGGGGTTAAATTAGTGCAATTCCCTTTCTTAAAATATGAATCCCTAAATTAGTTGGCTGTGTGAAGCTTAATTAGGGCTGGTATGTGGATAATATTTTTGTAGTCATGTCTATCCATCCTTAGTTAAGAGGGAATGGTGAAGGGAGAAGCACAATTCTCAGTCCAGCAATTCCCAGTTACTAAAATTATAGAATTTTATGGAATTGGGTGGGCTCAAGTTAGCTCAAGGAATTGGAATGATTGGTGAGGTGTTTATTGATCCTAGAGGCATAAGAAAACACCCCGTATGTTGTTGGGAATAATGGCTTTTGGCCTTGGGCACAACCTAAACAAAAAAGTGACCAGCAAAAGCAATTCTGGCAGAATAAAATTCTGTCGAAATGACCCGCTGGTTGGGACAAGCGGCCACCCGGTTTGAACCCGCCAGTTGGGTATTTTTGAGGCAGACCAGTCCCTTTTTTTGGTTGAACTATGCCCTACCCCTTGTGGGTTATGTCCTTTACCTTTTTACCTGAATTTGACCCTATAGGTAGGGGTATCTTGGGGACATTTCCAAGGTTTTAATTGGGGAAGCATATGGACTGTTTAGGGTGTATAGGTTCAGCATAGGGAGTTATACTGAATTATGTTAGGTTATATATATATATATTTAATGTGGTGATACACCTTTGGTATAGGAACTAAACTACCATGCGAGGATATACGGTGACGGGAATTAAGCGGTAACAATTGGATTTCGGGTTTGAGGTGAGTGGGTGTTTGCCTTATTTTGCAGAATGTTTCTCTTATATTTTATTTTTGCATGCTCATGTGTAATGTTGTGCTAACTCTATTTTGGATGTATTTTCTATAAAGTTATATATAAATTGCCTATGTGACATGTTTTACCGAGGTTGCTGTGACCGTGGTTTTGTGGATGTGTAGTAATATAGATGAGTGGTAATGATTATAACATCGACGGTTTGAGGCACGGTGTGGCCGAGGGGGGATCCGGTACTATGGACTCAGAGGTCGGTATTACAGTGATGGCCACCAATGATGATTGAATGCTATGGACGTGATTGATGCATGTAGAATGCACTTGGTTAGGATTCACAGACCCTGGTGCTACTACCCTTGCCAGTAGGGGTTAGGTACTGGCTAATCCCAAAAGGGTGGTATGTTATTGAGAGTACCACATCCTTAGTATGGCATACTGTACTTAGAGGCTGATCTAGCATGGGTGACCAAGGGGTTTTCCGGGACCGTGGCTAGCATGGGTGACCGGTACGTAGGATTCTGGGACAATGGCTGTTGGGGTTACCTTTGGAGGTTTGCGGGGTTACCAATGTGTAGGATTCTGAGACCTATAGACTTCTGCTAGCAGTTAGCTTGTATCTTTGTAGCCCGACGTACTGGGTAGGGGATACCACCCACGCTGTGTAGCACCTATACCAAATGATGGACTCAGTAATGGACAAGAAAGTAATATACTAAATGGATTCATATGCATCATATGTCTGTGTGGAACTGCATTGCATCATTTGTTGTGTGCTTACATGCACACCACTCACTGGGCTTGTGAAGCTCACCTCTCGTTGATTACTCTTTTTAGATGGTGGAACTGCTACTGAGGCATGATTGGATTTTAGTGGCAGTTGTGAGGCTTGTGTCTACGAGACACCGGGTTGATGATGGATTTTACTACTATTATTCAGTAGTTTCGTTTGATGTATATATATCGATGTTATATGTAAGATGTAATATTGCACTTGTGGGTTGTTTACAAATGAATCTTGTATATTTGTAATTTATTATGTAGTGGATCACCAGTGATATTTTATGCTTTTATTAGCATACTCTATTTTTAGTTGTGATCTTGGCGGCATTTGTGAAATTAAGGTACTGCAGTTGTGATCTTGGAGGGTTAGGCTGACTGGATGTGGGTGTCCAGTGCGGCATACCTTGGCTTAATTTGAACTAGGGTGTGACAGTTATGGTGGGGGGTGGGAACATGTTGGAGAAGGCTTATTAAACCCAAGTCTCAATCTCAACTTTTAATGAATTTGGTCCTGAGTTTGAATCCTTAATTTTAAGCTATATTTCAAGCTTTGATGATGGGCCTTCATAAAATATTTTGAGGGATTTATTTATTTTGGATGAGTAAATAAATTCATTACCAAGAGAAGAAAGAATATACAAGTGGGGAAGGGGGGGAAACTAAGTACAAAGGTAACAAACCAAAAAGGGCCTAAAAGGGCCAAGGAGAAATAAGGGGGAGGGTGGGGAGAGAATAGTAAGGGGGGAGATCCTAGGTAACAATAATAAGCTTGTTCCTTGGGGTATTTTTGACAGGGCATGAGCGCTGAGATACAATCTAGGAGGAGACGTCAAAATAGATGGTATTCTAAATATTGTCAAACGAATGAGAGTTGGAGGTCCATCTATAAAGATTCCTCTCCATCCAGATATGGTTGATGGTGGTGCAGAAGACGAGTTTACCAATAACGTCATATATGGAAGAACATGTATAAGTCATATCAACCCAGATCTATTCTCTACTAAGAGGGAGCACTCTTCTTCTCATAGCAGTGACTATGAACCTTCTTCCAGACAGTGGTAGAGAAAGGACAACAGAAAAAAAAAATGGTCAACATCTTCAGTACCATTCTAGCAAAGATAGTAGAAGGAGTTAACCTGAATGTGCTGCGAGATCAGGAAAGACTGGGTGAGAAGGCAATTGGGGATTGTGCGCCAAATAGTGAAACTATGGCGGGGAACGTGGCCTTTAAACCAAATGATATTATGCCAAGGGACCGGGGGTGCTTCGAGTGGATAAAATCCCAAGCAGAGGCAGAACTAAATAAACCAGAGGAAGAAGGCATCCAAGAATACTAGGTTCAGGTACGCCTTTCACAATTTTGACTGCCCATTAACCAATTTGGTCCCGAGGTAAGGAATATCCAGTTACACCAAAAGAG